>NC_068363.1:27091124-27097950 GCF_020536995.1 Dreissena polymorpha
TTATCGCACTATCGAACTGTAGTATTGTCGCCATCGTACTATCTCACTGTCGCCATCGTATTGTCGCACTGTCGTCATCGCACTGTCTGATTGTCGTCATCGTATTATCGCGTTCTCGCATTGTCGCCATCGTACTGTCGCATTGTCGCCATCGTATTGTCACCCTGTCATCATCGTATTGTCACATTGTCGCCATCGTACTATCGCGTTCTCGCGTTCTCGCCCTCTGGATTTTAATGTGTAACCACGATGGCACTAACGGTATTCCGTAATACTGCTAAAGCACAGTATGATTAGGTCACTCCCAATGCTCAAATCTCTATGTCTATTTTAGTAACAACACATGTCTATGGAAGGATATTTAGGTAAAAGTAACATCATTCGTGGTGAATATTTACATTATGACTGATGCTTATTCTAATTTGCTTTATGACAATTCCAACATGCTTGTTGTCTATTCGTTTATACTTGATGATTGCTGCAACATTACATCATTCATGATGAATATTTACATTATGCGTGATGTTTATTCAAACATGCTTCATGACAGTTCCAACATGCTTGTTCTCTATCGGTTATACTTGATGATTGTTTCAACATGCTTGGTGACTATCCAATGTTTGTGTGTTCATTATTCCTGAAACCAGTAATAATCGGTTTTGCCACTAAGCGTCATTAACAACGGCAGTTAGCAACAGGCAGTAAGCAGAATGCAAGTTACTAAATTATGACAACAGGTGGCGCGCGTTTATTTTCCGTATGTTGAATAAATTACTTTTCGGAAAAAAAAGCGAAAACATCCGAATCATTTTGACTAGTAAACTGAATAAGCTGAATTAGTTCCCTTCGTTATATAATCTCCATTAAACTAAATACGTTCATTATTGCCATGAAGACCAGTAGGTTTACACAATGAATTGACTGCCGTGAATGTTTTTGATATTTGTAAGATGCAATTGGCACTCAAGATATTATACATGTATTTAATTCAGGACATAACGGGGCTGATGTGTTGGAATTGTGGCCCTTCCCTAGTCCAAATAATTACAGTAGACGTAATCTACCGATGTGCATTGCATATCGACCTCATATTTATAAAGTAGCCCAAACCCCCATTGCCACAGACCTGTGCGTGAAACTTTCAGATTTCTCTAGTCTGTTTACCATGCTATAATTACAATTTCTATAAACACATATTTATTATTTTATGACTATATAATGTCTGTGGTATAAAGAGAAACCTGAAAGTTACAAGTACTCGTGTCTAGTACTGTACAACTATTGTACTCCTCGTTGAGAAAACAACTACTTCATCTACATGTATTAAAATATCATAAAACATAATTTTCAATCAAGTTGGAAAAAAATCAATAAATAAATGTCATATAAACAGGTTTGTCATGAACGTTGACGTCGCTCTTGGTTACCAGAAAAATTCCCACGCACGGATTTCAACCGTCATTGTTTACAACCAATTAAGTGCATAAGTACTTGAATTTGTATAGTGTTTTTTAAAAGTGTCCAGCTACAGGTGGTTAGCGTGTGGCTATAATACTAATTAGTGAAAACATATTTTGGAATGATAAGTAATCATATTATAACGAAAAATCAACTTTTCTTAAAACAAATAAGTTAAATATATATTCAACAAGGTATCCAACTCGAAATCATCCGAAAACGGGATGCATCGTTTTAAACAGCCATTACTTCATCAATTTTGCAGCGATTTTCACGATCTTGGTCTTATTCAACGCAGAAATAAATTTCCTTTCTGGAAATGTATATGTCTTGCAATATTTTTACAAATACTGGGTCAACTTTTAAGAAATAACACGATACACAACTCGCGTGACCCAGCTGTGATCGATCAGACAGTATTCATGACTGAAATCTTCACGGGAAAAAGGGCATTTTCCCTGCAAAGTTCACGAACCTCGATACCATAATTCAATAAAACGTATGAAAAAAACATTCTTACCGTGCTTGCCGTAGCATTATGCATCAAAACTAACTGTCCAGCGCATGTTCAAACCTTTGTTTACATACATTTCAACCAACTGACATTTTAAACACAAGAGTGATTTCATTGCTCCAATGCGGAGTTGTGTCTTTACAACTGGAGATTTCATTCATAAATACGGTCTGGTCGATCACAACTGGGTCAAGCGAATTATGTATAGCTTTATTTCTTAAAATTTGACCCAGCATGTGTAGAAATATAACAATATATATACATTTCCTAAAAGGAAATTCATTTCTGCGTTGAATAAGACCGGGTCATGAAAATCGCTGCAAAATTAATTTAGTAATGGCTGCTCAAAACGATGCACCCCGTTTTCGGATGATTTCGAGTTGGATACCTTGTTATATATAAAACGATAGTGATTTTTTTTTATAGAAAATTTGATTTTTCGTTTTAATATGATTATTTATCATTCAAAAAGATGTTTTCACTGATTATTATCATAGCCACACGCTAACCACCTGTGTGTCTAGCACGTGTGCCGGGAGAACAGGGCTTAATGTATTTTTTTGTTAAACTCTATAATATTTATATCCAATCTGTATGAAAAAATGTCGGTGAACATTATTCCGGTGTTAATTTTTGAAAATATTGAGGCATTCGTTAATTATGGATCTAAAACGGAACATTAATCCGCAAAAAAAACACCGGGCATATTGCATATTAGATCGGACACATGAAATTATTTCGAAAGAAAGCAATAAGAGTTTCAATTCTACATGAGTAAGTCTCGCTGTGCACGATTACGCTCTTACTGCTCGTATATATTTGACTCTTGGCAAATACCTAGTGTTTTATTTTGCTTAATCTAAATTGTGTCATGCATCTATATGTACTTAAAGCAGCATGACCAACAGCTCTTTCATATGTGAAAGAGATTGACACGAAATACCTACCCATCTATAATAAAGTTTATATGTGCACTTCAATATTATAGTTTTGTAGCATTTTATGTGGTGCAATATAAAAGTACTCTAGTAAATTTGAAATTATGTAATCGATTTCCTCTCAACATACATGCAAAGTTCCAGATAACTTTTTCAGCAAAATCTTGGTTTACACTCTATAATAATCCAGCCTTAAAGTCTATTATTAATTCTTTTTTTTCAGGTAAATATAATTTTTGGCACATCCGCATTAAGGTTTATAGTCTAAGAAGAGTTCATGACAATTGCCGGGTTACAGCAGACTTTTTGCGATAAAAGGACCAGATAATGGAAAACGTTCGGCTTTTCGACTGTTGTAAAGATGGTCTGTTATTCATAATAACGTTAAAGTGCTGTTGATTTCATAATTGTAATGAGGGCCTAGACGAGTGGGAACTCATTGATAAAATGTTTACATTATATGCATTGATATTGAGTTTTACGCATGATCACAAATTTTGAATTCTTATTTTATTTTTCCAATGTGTAACCGTACGCACAGAATTTAAGTCTACTTTTTTACTAAATTTAATTCAATTTTTTACGACTTTAAGCGTCTTATCTGGAGCTCTGCATACATGCATTAGTAGCATATATTGAAATATATTCATAGACTTTCTTTGGTTATTGAAGGTAAATTACTGTACAAAAATTATGGTTAGTCATTAACCAAAAAAAAGTTAAGTCTACAAACACGCGGTTAATTTCGGTTCAGTAGCAAATATCTTACAAAGGTGCGCAACTTCTCCTATAACATAAAATTTCCGTTATACGCCGTAAATTTCCGTAGTCCTCCGTAGCATTTCGGAATGACTGTCAATTGACATCATTGTATCATGCATGATAGTATGTTGCTTTGTGCTTGGGTGAAACTCACATCTTACCATCGCGTTAATTTATTAAACGCATTAATATTTGATTCCATTATGCACTGCGCCTATTGCACAAGTCTCTCTGCACAAACCAACATACACATATGCAGCATGCAATTAACGAACAAGAATGTTGCATCTGTACACATGCATGATACCATTAAGCAGAATGTAAATAGACATTGGACATCAGGCAAGATGTAAGTTTCATCAAGCATGAAAAGGTGTCTACATACTAATTGAAAGTACCATCAAGAATCATGACACAGTCACAAAGAAGGATGTAATTTTTACCTAAATACCCTTCCATATTTGTCGGCACTGTGTGTTTGCTTAATTTCACTGAAGAACGTCTACTGGTAAATCTTACAAAAAAAGTGATAAATAAGACTGAGTAGCAATTTTTTCGGCGTTGCTGTTTAACGTCAAATTTGGCCTTTCAACGAACTTCTTAAAAGCCCATTGAATTTTAATGAAGAAGTTTCCCGCTTGTAGGTCCGAATGAATTAAATCAAATTTTGCAATTGGCAATTTAATAGAAATCCCCATAAAACATTGCACATAGCTTTCTGAAATAAACAGGCCACATTGAACGCATTCACGATATCCAACAGCTCTCTTTGCAAAGACCTATCTAGTGTTTCTTGACCGTGTAAGATCTATAATTAGAACATCGTCACCTAAACATCTACTAATAGAAGAGCATATTTTGGGGAAACAAATTCAATAAGAGTATAAAACGTCCACGATCACTAATGTGTAGTTTGTTAAAGATATCACGGCAGTAAAAACATAGCACTTTAAAGAGACCACAATCTGGTACATTTGGTCAATTGTTGCGTCCGTGGCGGACAATACATTTTTAAAAAGAAAGCGTACAAAAAAGCAAACACAAAGTTCTTCGTAAGCTTGTTTTAATCTTAAAAACACATAATCGACAGTCATTCCAGTCAAATACAATACTAACAGTCAGCACTCTCGAGATCAAAATTGCGGATATAAATATTTAATTCAGGGATATCAAGTGTATCAAGTTCGAATTCCGGAAAAAATAGCCGGTAGTCTGGGGCATTAGGTCCCTTACAGGGATAAAAGGTAAATCCCCGCCCGAGCCGTAGCTAATTGATTTGTTGTAGTCTTTCTAGTTGCAATTTCTGGTGAGTACAATGCGGAATATTACGGATATTTGCAACATGTCGAAGATTTTCGGAAAGTAGCGAAGAGGTTTTCGTCAGTTAATATTCATGTCCGTGCCGGCCGCTAACTTATCAGAATCAATAAAAAAAGAACCTGGAAAAATCGGTACCGATCGCAAATTTCCGGAATTCCGATAAAGCTTCAACATTATTTGTTCTCAAATGATCGCGTACTCGAACGAATCTGTCCCTACTCCTCCAACTCCCTTTAAATCTCATCGGACGTACATTGATCTCAAAATCTATCCTTGACGACTCAAATCATATTTCCTGAATAGTTTGGCCTATTGACGTCCCTGTAATTATAACAATGGTCTTTTGGATAAACAACGCTAAGTTGTTGCAATATAATAACCGTTTAAAATAGTTACCGGTTTTCATTTAATAAAATGATTAAGTCATATTCGAGATTTCAGCGATTGCCAATATTTTGCTTTTGTTTCTCATAAGCATATGGTGCTTGGTATCTGCTATTGACTCCTATATAGATTGCAAATATTACATAACCCTTACAGCGGCCGAGCGCAGATATCTGCACTTGGCCGCTAAAAAGAAAAATCTTTGCGCATTAATTTAATTCAAATCTCATTATCTTTATCAAAATCATCATCATCGTCGTCGTCGTCACTACTACCACCACCATCATCATCATCATCTTCTTCTTCTTCTTCTTCTTCTTCTTCCTTCTCCTCCTCATCATCATCATTAACAACAACAGCAACACCAACTTAACATCATCATCAAACAACAATAAACATCGGTAGCATACAATGTGCTTCATCAACCATACATAATTATATGCGTTAAAACACCATAATAGAACAGCATGAATGAAGCTGTCTATTACTCTTTTATATTTCCTATACCAATATTTTTTTCGTTAATTGAAGGACTAGTTGAAATCTTCTATAACAGCCCCCCCCCCCCCCAAATAAAAAAATAAAAATAAAAAATAATAACCCTAGCAAACAACAATAAACATAGGTTAGTTAGTATACACTGTGCTTTAGCAACCATGCATAATGAATGTTTATGACTTCGGACCGTTGTGATCAAATTTAAAAAAGCAAGATGGTATGTATGCGGCACACAACACATAGATAATTATAGTTTTATACCTTAAACGTAGTTCATCAAAATAAAGATAAGTTATTATCAATGTAATACTTAAATTAGGTTTATAACGTATGCATATTTGTCTAAAACTTGTGAAATGTGATTCGTAAGCCGACGACAACATTATCATTCGGACCCTTCTCCCACCTAACAATCGAGATTAAACACCTGTGGAGATCCCGATCTTATCAATGCATAAAACCGGTTCAATGATGTCAAGTCAAATAAAACATACTATTACTATCCAAATAAATATCTATCAAAAAATTGTAAATTGATATACCTACTTTAACTAAACTAAACGATTAGCAAGAAAAATATATAAAGAAGAAGAGGCAAAGTAGACAAATTAATTGTAACATATTTTTTCTCAGTCTCCCACTGTTGAACAATATAAATAGTATTTATCGCCACCCCAAAAGGGATCTTTATCACACGTTTGGCCTCAACTAATATATAATTGTGACAGGACAAACTGTCAACAAATACCTTGTTAATGTTTTATACATAACTCCCAATCAAGGTTAACTTCCAAGGAAACTGCTGGCATGTTAAAAATGTTGATTATGACAAAATGTTGTTTAGTACAAATCAGATTTTACACTAGCGTCTGTTATGTGGCCTATACTAATCAGTTAAAGATAAACTTTAATCGCAGAAGCAAAAAGTTTAGATTCTTTACACATTTTAGAA